>NC_077245.1:31378739-31411239 GCF_947179165.1 Solanum dulcamara | reverse complement strand
TTATTTTTCTATCTTTTTAATTATTATTTTTTGCTATTATTATTATTAATATTACTTTTGCTACTATTACTATTGTTATTACTAATTATTATTGCTATTTCTATTATTATTATTATTATTATTATTATTATAATCATTATTATTAATATATAAATTAAATATATTTAAATCTATTTTACAATATCTAAAAATGATAATTTTATGAAACAATAAGAATTCATTTAGAATTCTTCTGCCTACGGATTTCTATTTTTAATTTGATTAAAAATATATTTTAATTTTTTTTAATGTATTTTCAAATTCGAATACTTTGAATCTTTCAATTCAAATTTTTTATTACAATATTTATTAACTTTGTCTTTAAAATTGTCAAGTGGCTTTTCAATAGCTTGCCACTTGACTTAACCCTATTATAAACTATTCTCCTATATTATATATTTATAGATTATCATCATCATTATTATTAATATATAAATTAAATGTATTTAAATTTATTTTACAATATATAAAAATAATAAGTTTATGAAACAATAAGAATTCATTTAGAAATATTCTGCCTACGAATTTCTATTTTTAATTTGATAAAAAATATATATTTTTATAATATTTTAAAAATAGCCAAGTGTTGAGCAGGACCTTAGGGGTTATTGGAAATTTTACTTAGTCTGGTAATTTTACAAAGTCAAATCTATTTTATGTAAACCATGAATGAATCGTTTAAAACCCAACCGGGAACATCCCTAGGCGATATCATCAGCCATACAGGACTTACCAACGGAATTACAAGGTTTTAACCCAATTAATCCATCACTAACCATGTCGGGAACACCCCTTTTAGGGCTTACCAACGCCATGGTTTAAGCTTAGTTTACTATAAAATTATTTTAACTTTAACCTTACCAAAACCGTAACCCATTAAAGAAAAGCTCTTATTTTAGAGTCTTTGCCATTTTATATTCTAACAATCTTCTTAAGTTATTATTTAACACTTAAATACTTAGCCCACCATGGGTCTAAGTTAAGCAAAATATAATAAAGAAGAAAGAAATAAGTACCTGGAGGACCACCAGTAGCCTGGGGTTGTTACAGCAAACTTCAAACTTTTATTTATTTCACAACTATTACACACTAAGTAGTACTATAGGTAGAGAGAAGGTAGAGAGTATTAAGAGTAGAGAGAGAAAGGGGTTCTAAAAACTTAGGAACAAAATGAATGCAGAATGCATTCATTTATAATTGAAAAAGTGCACAGTAAAATGTGCAAAAGTCAAAAAGTACACAGTTCTAAATAGTAAAAATCTACAGTTACCATCCAATTTTCAACGATTGAATAGTGAAATAACTGTTGACACAGTGAAATCTACTGTTTATGCCATCATTCTGTCTGCCGGTCGCTTTCTTGTGCAGTCCGTTTAAATTTTCTTTTTATTTTTGAACTGCATAATCTCTTCTTCAGCCTTCTTAATAATATCTGGAATGTCACTGGAAGCTGTACTGTGTAGACTTTGAGCATCATTAAAAAAATTCTCCTCTCCAGAATTTTCTGGCATGGAATCATCATCATCTGTTCCAAATTGTTGCTGAATATCTCTTTTTACTTGTTCCATGTAGGCCGTAACAAGTTCTTCTTGGGACAATAATCCTCCCTTTTTAATCTGCAATTTTTTAGTCATTTTGGCAAAATGACTTTCTTCTTCTGGAATCTTGATTTTATCAAATCTGCCATATTTAATGATGGTTTCACCAATATCATTTAACAAATCTTGTCCATAAAGCTTCCCATTTTGGTCTTTCTGAACTAATTTTGACCAGAATTTAGTATGAAATAATCTACAAATACATGGCATACCATCTGAATCTGTAGTGACTTCAATAGTCCATTTAAAAATCCAAGGGATAGAAAATTCCATAAAGAAGTTCATCAATGGAGTCCCTATGAAAAGTCTGTCATCTTTTTCTAATTCAGAAATTTTTGGGGTAGCTTCTAACCATAAGGTAAATTGGTCCAAAAAGAATGAAGGTAATACTGAATTAGTAGGGCCGAAATAGGACCACCACTTCACAAACCAGGTAGGAATTACAGTGGCTTTGAAAATTTGAGGACAAATCTTTATGAACCACGAGTGTTTGTGGTCATCATTCTCATAATACAGAGTTTTGGTAAAAGCATCAACATAGTCCCAATAATTAAAATTGACACTAGTTTTAACAATAGGATGAGTGTACTGAGAATCTTTTAAAGTACTTAATCCCCATTATTCTGGTAAATTAATTTTTTTTATAATAATTTTAGAATATGTAAAATATGATTTATTGGGTCCTCCTGTATTATTGTGAGTAATTTCCACAGACCCTGTAGTAGTTAAAATCATTTCATAATGTAATCTTGTTTTGTAAGTTTGCATAGGAAATAATGCATTGCTTAAATAGCGTTTCATCACGACCCATGGATTGGTCTTCCATTGAAAATCTTTTGGATCAACATGTAAAATCAATTCCTTTTTAGGATTGGTGCAAAAAATCTCTTTATCATTTTTTCCAATAATTGAGGCAAAAGAATCTTCATTTGTAGGATCCTCAACTGAGGTGGGTTGACTGGTAACATTGTTACCCCCAGTAGTTCCAGCATTGCTGGCATTGATAAAATTTAAGTAATTTTGATAATCTTTAAAGGAGGGTCGAATACCGGCATTGCCGACTGTAGAAGACGACGATCCTGGAGTAGAAATTCCTCCAATTAATCTGCTCGAGCCTGGAATCTGGCCCAAAGACTGAAATCTATTTTGGTTTTAGACACCTCGGGCTCTTCCTCGATTTGAGGACCCGGACCAGTTAGGGTGCATCCTGTTCATAAAAATATCTAATTCAAATATTCTCTTGTAAGAAAATCAGGCAAACTATTTTCAATACCCTTTTTATATTCAATGTCAAAATCAAAAGGGGCTAATAATGCTTGTCATCTAGCAAACATCTGTTTTGAAACATTATGCTTACAATCTTTATTAAACATAAATTTAGCAGCCTGACAGTCTGTTTTAATAATAAATTTCTGATTATATAGATCAGTCTGAAATTTTAATACACATTTAACAATAGCTAAAATTTCTTTTGCCACAGTAGCATAATTCTTTTGACTAGTATTCCATTTACCAGAATAAAATTGAATAATAAAATCTTTTTTATCAATAGGAGAATGCTGCGTTAAAATACCACCATAACCAATATCTGAAGCATCTGTTTCAACTGTTTTTGTTCAATTTGGATTTGCTAAAGTCAAGCAGGGTAATTCTCTAACTTTTAATTTAATATTTTTAACAGCAGTAGTATGTAAATCACTCCAAGCTTTAGGCTCCTTTTTTAATCTATCATAAAGAATAGCAGTATCTGTAACCAAATTTTTAACAAAAGGAGAAATATAATTTAAACTTCCTAAAAATCTCTGTAATTGGGTTTTATCAGTTAAGATATCAGGAAATTTGGAAGCAAATTCAATACTTCTATTGATTGGACTAATCTTACCTTTTTCAATATTATGTCCTAAAAATCTAACATTTGTTTGGAAAATAAACATTTTTGGTTGAGAAATTACCAACCCATTCTGAATAACAATTTTTTGGAATAATTCTAAATGTCTAAAATGTGAATCAATATTTTTAGAAAATACTAGAATATCATCAATGTAGACAATAATAAAATTAGTATAAGGAATAAAAATATTATTCATAATTTTTTGAAATTCCGAAGGAGCATTCTTTAATCCAAAAGGCATAACATTCCATTCAAATTGACCCATAGGAACATTAAAAGCAGTCTTATATTTGTCAGACTCAGAAATCTGTATTTGCCAGTAACCTGATTTTAAATCAAACTTGGAAAAAATTATAGCATCATGTAATCTGTCTAATAAGTCCTTTTTATTAGGAATGGGATATCTAATCCATTTTAAAACTTTGTTAAGGGGTTTATAATTAATAACTAGTCTGGGAACACCTCTTTCTTGTTCAGCATGTTTATTAACATAAAAAGCAGTACATGACCATGCAGAACTAGAATGTCTTATCAAATTCTTTTTTAACAAATTATCAATTTCTGTTTTACAAAGTTCTAAATAATCAGAATTCATTTGACAAGGTCTAGCCTTTGTTAAGATATTTAATTCATCAAAAGAATCTTCATAAGGTAAAGTAACAACATGTTTTTTTCTATTCCAAAAAGTACTAGGATGTTCACCACATATTTGTGAAATAAATTGGGCTTTTAACAAGGATATTTTTTCCTGAGTCTTACATTTATTAGCATAATGACCATATCTACCACACTTATGGCATTTAATATTTTTCTTATAATCTTTCTTTCCCATTTTGCGCTTATATATTTTCCTATATTTTTTAGGAAGCTCTTTTAAATCAGCTTTAGATAAATCACGACGCTTAACTTTGCGAGATTTTTTGTAGAAAGGGAAAAGACTATTCTTCTAAAGAGAAGTTTTACAAAAAATCTCGCAAAGTTAAGCGTCGTGATTTATCTAAAGCTGATTTAAAAGAGCTTCCTAAAAAATATAGGAAAATGTATAAGCGCAAAATGGGAAAGAAAGATTATAAGAAAAATATTAAATGCCATAAGTGTGGTAGATATGGTCATTATGCTAATAAATGTAAGACTCAGGAAAAAATATCCTTGTTAAAAGCCCAATTTATTTCACAAATATGTGGTGAACATCCTAGTACTTTTTGGAATAGAAAAAAACATGTTGTTACTTTACCTTATGAAGATTCTTTTGATGAATTAAATATCTTAACAAAGGCTAGACCTTGTCAAATGAATTCTGATTATTTAGAACTTTGTAAAACAGAAATTGATAATTTGTTAAAAAAGAATTTGATAAGACATTCTAGTTCTGCATGGTCATGTACTGCTTTTTATGTTAATAAACATGTTGAACAAGAAAGAGGTGTTCCCAGACTAGTTATTAATTATAAACCCCTTAACAAAGTTTTAAAATGGATTAGATATCCCATTCCTAATAAAAAGGACTTATTAGACAGATTACATGATGCTATAATTTTTTCCAAGTTTGATTTAAAATCAGGTTACTGGCAAATACAGATTTCTGAGTCTGACAAATATAAGACTGCTTTTAATGTTCCTATGGGTCAATTTGAATGGAATGTTATGCCTTTTGGATTAAAGAATGCTCCTTCGGAATTTCAAAAAATTATGAATAATATTTTTATTCCTTATACTAATTTTATTATTGTCTACATTGATGATATTCTAGTATTTTCTAAAAATATTGATTCACATTTTAGACATTTAGAATTATTCCAAAAAATTGTTATTCAGAATGGGTTGGTAATTTCTCAACCAAAAATGTTTATTTTCCAAACAAATGTTAGATTTTTAGGACATAATATTGAAAAAGGTAAGATTAGTCCAATCAATAGAAGTATTGAATTTGCTTCCAAATTTCCTGATATCTTAACTGATAAAACCCAATTACAGAGATTTTTAGGAAGTTTAAATTATATTTCTCCTTTTGTTAAAAATTTGGTTACAGATACTGCTATTCTTTATGATAGATTAAAAAAGGAGCCTAAAGCTTGGAGTGATTTACATACTACTGCTGTTAAAAATATTAAATTAAAAGTTAGAGAATTACCCTGCTTGACTTTAGCAAATCCAAATTGAACAAAAACAGTTGAAACAGATGCTTCAGATATTGGTTATGGTGGTATTTTAACGCAGCATTCTCCTATTGATAAAAAAGATTTTATTATTCAATTTTATTCTGGTAAATGGAATACTAGTCAAAAGAATTATGCTACTGTGGCAAAAGAAATTTTAGCTATTGTTAAATGTGTATTAAAATTTCAGACTGATCTATATAATCAGAAATTTATTATTAAAACAGACTGTCAGGCTGCTAAATTTATGTTTAATAAAGATTGTAAGCATAATGTTTCAAAACAGATGTTTGCTAGATGACAAGCATTATTAGCCCCTTTTGATTTTGACATTGAATATAAAAAGGGTATTGAAAATAGTTTGCCTGATTTTCTTACAAGAGAATATTTGAATTAGATATTTTTATGAACAGGATGCACCCTAACTGGTCCGGGTCCTCAAATCGAGGAAGAGCCCGAGGTGTCTAAAACCAAAATAGATTTCAGTCTTTGGGCCAGATTCCAGGCTCGAGCAGATTAATTGGAGGAATTTCTACTCCAGGATCGTCGTCTTCTACAGTCGGCAATGCCGGTATTCGACCCTCCTTTGAAGATTATCAAAATTACTTAAATTTTATCAATGCCAGCAATGCTGGAACTACTGGGGGTAACAATGTTACCAGTCAACCCACCTCAGTTGAGGATCCTACAAATGAAGATTCTTTTGCCTCAATTATTGGAAAAAATGATAAAGAGATTTTTTGCACCAATCCTAAAAAGGAATTGATTTTACATGTTGATCCAAAAGATTTTCAATGGAAGACCAATCCATGGGTCGTGATGAAACGCTATTTAAGCAATGCATTATTTCCTATGCAAACTTACAAAACAAGATTAAATTATGAAATGATTTTAACTACTACAGGGTCTGTGGAAATTACTCACAATAATACAGGAGGACCCAATAAATCATATTTTACATATTCTAAAATTATTATAAAAAAATTAATTTTACCAGAATAATGGGGATTAAGTACTTTAAAAGATTCTCAGTACACTCATCCTATTGTTAAAACTAGTGTCAATTTTAATTATTGGGACTATGTTGATGCTTTTACCAAAACTCTGTATTATGAGAATGATGACCACAAACACTCGTGGTTCATAAAGATTTGTCCTCAAATTTTCAAAGCCACTGTAATTCCTACCTGGTTTGTGAAGTGGTGGTCCTATTTCGGCCCTACATATATAAAAATAATAAGTTTATGAAACAATAAGAATTCATTTAGAAATATTCTGCCTACGAATTTCTATTTTTAATTTGATAAAAAAAAAATATTTTTATAATTTTTTAATGTATTTTCAAAGTCAAATACTTTGAATCTTTCAATTCAAAAATTTTATTACAATATTTATTAATTTTATCTTAAAATTGCCAAATAAGTTTTTGCCATTTGGCTTAACCACATTATCTATCTATCTATATCTATATCTATATCTATATCTATATCTATATATATATATATATATATATGGAGGTCCGCCGCAAATACACGTGTGGAACTTTGGTAGACATCCGTGGTCAGCAATAGGGATTTGTAAACCATCCAGATGTCGGTGATAAACTTATCTCTATTTTTTTGTACATAAAGAAAGTTATCTCAGCTTTGCGACCACACGATTCCGATACTTTGTGAATCTACTGGGTATTCAATTTCTCTCCTCTCCCCGATAAAGCTCAATTCCAACCATGGCAGAAAACCCTAATTGTACTGTTTATGTCGGTATGTCCTCTTTTTCTTCTTTTTTGAAATTTTCCCTATATGTACTCTATTTTTTTATGAATGTTTTCTTCATACATCAGATCTAATATCGCACCTTTGTTAATTAATTTTCTTTTAATAATCAAGGAAGCAATAATCTTAGAGATGTTAGCTGTTAAGTGTGCCTTTTCTGGTATGTTTTCCGATTTGTTTGATGATATGATTAACTTCTGGATTTTGGGTTACAAGTTTTTGATTCTTTCGGGTTGTAAACTTTGAAGATTTGGCTAAAAGTTTTGGTTGTACCTTTGTATTTTTCTTTTCTTAGTTTTGGTAATTGAGGGGTGATTATATATCCTATTTCAGATTGATTGTTTTTACAATGGAATTTCAGCTATGCGTGGAATATTCTCTAATGACATACACACATTTATTTTTAAGGTGGTAGGCTTTTCAATGAATTGCTAGCTGACGTTTACTTTTGCAAGACTTGAAAAACTCAGCTCCAAATCTTCAAAATAAAGAAAAAGGAAAATAATAAAAGAAAAAAAAAAAAGAAAAACCGAGAAGTTGCTTTTGCAAAACATCCATTAAAAAAAGGATTTTGCTAGAACTGTTTTTCCCCTTTCTAAACACAGTGTTGCAGAAGCTGAAAGGAACTCTGCTTTACCTTTTTGGTTCCGTCATGCTGTTAGAATACAATTACTCCCTTTTTTTCTTAATTTATGTGACACACTTCTTTTTTGACACATTCCTATATTTAGTAACAATTTAATTTTAAAATATCCATTTTACCTTTAATAAGATATATTTATAGTCACACAAATATATATGACTCATACAAATATAACTTATTTGAGACCCCAGTTTCAAAAGTCTTTCATTAAGAAAGGAATGAGATGATTTATAACATCTCATAAATTGGGACGAAGGGAGTCACTTTCACTGTCCACCAAAAGGGTGAGACTTGGACCTCTAGACTACTTCGTAATGGGAACCAATATATTACTCGGGATGAATTGCACATAAATTTGGTCAATCAGCCTTTGTCAGGATAGCTGCCTTTGTTGAGGTCTCTGAGAAGGAAAGTGAGGCCATTTTCTTTTCCTATTGCTTGCTTGAATTATCTCTATAAGAGTGCGCTTAGCATATAGTGCTTTTTTGATTGACAGGATATGCAATTTGTGTTTTGCTGTTAATGAGTTGTATGATGTATCACCTTCTAAGATGTGTTTGAATTTCTTTTTTTGATAGGAAATTTGGATGAGAGAGTATGCG
The DNA here is from genome assembly GCF_947179165.1 of Solanum dulcamara. NCBI lineage: Eukaryota > Viridiplantae > Streptophyta > Magnoliopsida > Solanales > Solanaceae > Solanum > Solanum dulcamara. The sequence goes on along the minus strand of NC_077245.1, from coordinate 31,402,535 downwards.
ATCGTGTACTATATGACATTCTAATTCAAGCAGGCCGTGTCGTTGACTTGTACATTCCTCGTGACAAGGAAACTGATAAGCCTAAAGGTTTTGCCTTCGCAAAATATGAGACGGAAGAGATTGCGGACTATGCTGTGAAGCTTTTCTCTGGTTTAGTGACACTCTACAATAGAACATTAAGATTTGCAGTAAGTCCTTGTTATCCGTCCCTTAACTGGCTAAAATGGTCGGATTTGGTGATATGGTCATTTAGTGATTTTTTGTGTTCCAAGTATTATTAGCTTCTGTAGTGCTTGCAAACCTAAGGTATGGGTTTACCTCCTCTATGTTCTCCGACAGAACCAGCCTCTGTGTAGACGTTTGATAGTCTTGACATTCTGTAGAGATTGTCAGTGTGTGTATTGATTTTGGCTCATGAATTGAGAGATACGGCAGACATATATTATTTCAGTCAACTGTGCGGGCTGGCAGTTGAACCTTATATTGTTGAGGAGGCAAAGTCTACAGAAGCATTTTTGATTAGTTCATAATGTTTATTGATGGATTAATTTTTCTAAACAGATATCTGGGCATGACAAGCTCTCTAATAACTCACCAATTGCAACAGCAACGGTCTTAAATATTCCCTCTAGACCAAGGCCTCATCCTACACCTTATAATGACAAGGAAATTTCACCAAATTCTGCAAGGTTATCAACTTCACACTGGTTTTCAGAGCACCAAACTAGTTACACCCAAGGTGATGCATGCTTTTTTAGTGAAGTCATTATCCAATGCTCTCAGTCCCTTTTTTTTCTTTTTAAACTTTATGATTGTCCGTTTCTTTGAGTTTTGACTTACATGTTTATAATTGTTTTCTCTATTCAGTTCCAGTTTCTCCTGGTGTTTCAGTAAACCAGTCTAATGGTTATAAATCACCTTACAATGGATATAGATCACATTATGATGGCAACAATTATGATTACGATCAAAGAGTAATTGGGGCAGCTTTGGATAGTATAACACGCTCTAGGTTGGGCCGATATGATGCCTGTAACCCAACAAGTTACCCTTCTTATTGATTTTTGATTTGCTCTGGTATCGAGAAAAGCTAACACATGTCTTCTGCTAAGTTATGTAGGTGTATTGGTACTTCGGGGAGTTTGTGAAAGGTGCTTTAGATTTAGTTTTATGTCTCTTAGTTGTTCATTGTTGTGGTAGTTTGTCTCTGGGTATGTTTCGGATCCCTGTACTCTTGAACTATATGTTATTGTTCTTTGATCCATCTCTATAATATCTATTTTAGTAGCCTGAATTGCATCCTTGCATTTGATTGTCTGAAAAAGGTGCAAATATTTGTATCTTGCTTCCTCTATCCTTGCTCTTTGCTTCTTCAATTACCTACTCAGAGGCACACCCAACCCAGGCCCCACCCCTTCTCTTTCCCCACAAGGATCTGTAGCGATGGACATATTTATATATTTCTTAATTGCGATATGTGCATTGCTTGTTAAGTCTTGGAGATTAATGTTGCTTGTTATTGGTGTGTGATATGGCATTGTGAGCGTTGGCATGGCCATATATTGGTATTGAAATAGATGTTCATAAGAGCATTTCCTTTCAACAGCAGCATTGAAGATTTATCTCCCGAGTTTAGGATTTCAAATAGCCCATTAACGTATGTGATCTCTGTGTCTTTTCCCCCTCTAATTTTCTGTAGTTCTTGAAATTACAATCAGGTGTTCATTGAATTGCTTTTTCTCTTGATATTAATGAATATTGTAAACCCTGGACAATGAGATGGTATGCCTGGATGGGTGTTTTACTTATAATTTGTGTAGAACTCTATTGCTATGCAAAGTATTTGGATGACTTGCATGTATGACATATTCTAATGTGTTGATTATGTCTTTTTCAACTATTTGGAAGCTTCTATTATCTTTTTTCCCAGCATCATGAGTGTGAACGACTATGGACATTATGAGTTTGGACAACTGGTGGTCTAACATTGGAGACACTAATTAATGGATCTTATCTTTCATGACCATAGTGTTTCGGGTCAACTTGCACGCGCCTTGGTTGATTTCAGGGGTACTTGCTACTACTCACCAACATAAGTATTGGGTATCTGTCCGCTAAGCCTTGAATAGATGGGAAGAACTCAACTAATATGTTTTTCTCGACTGGAATTTGAATTTGATATCTCACCCCCATTTCATTGACCATTGGACCACACCTTATTTTCATACTATGTTAAGAAGATGGTTCTTGCCTAAATCAAGTCCAAAAGTTAGCTCAAGTGGATAACTTCAGATGTGATGAAAATGGATATTGACTTGTTGCAATCCCAAAATGTTGCTCGTGGGACATTTAATATCCTTTTGTGCGCTAGAACTAGATACGTGGATTGTGGACAAAATAGAACGTGCCCCAACATTCGATAAACTCAAAATAAGATGGGTCTTGCCTTGATATCATTTTAAGAAGATGAATATTCGGCTAAACCCCAAAGCTAGATAATGATATGAGAATTACTCAAGGCTAAACCCCAAAGCTAGATAATGATATGAGAATTACTCAAGGCCAGTGATGCTATAACAACCTATTACCTCAACTAATGCATGACTCTCTAACAGGGTAATGGATCCTCATTTGTCTTGTTAGGGCTTATCTTGATAAATTAAAGATTATTTCTAACTTGGTTGACCATCTATCACAGTTCCCCCCTTTTACCAACTATGAGACCGACTATGTGAGCTTATTTATGTGTTTGTATAAACTTGTACTAGGCATGGGTTGAAGAGGTTGTACGAAAAGAATATGAGCATTCAACTCTATTCGTTCTTATCTATAGATAAGGTAAGAGAGAACTTATAGCTTCGCGCATTAAGAGGATTCGAACCCCCGATATTGCTAAAAATACTTCAGTTTTAAAGATCGACTCTTTCAATTGCTCAGACATCCATCCCCTTCGCGTGAAGCGAGGTTTCCAAAGTCATTTGTGGTTTATTTATATATAGCTTATCCTTTCTTACTGTGATCCGAAAATAATAACCATATCCAAGCCAAATAAATAGCCCACTTGTTTCTCGAGAAGAGATGGGAAATGTGCTCAATATCATTTGATTGAATAGTTGACCCAACCTCTTGTTGTTTGAAGAAACCCTCCATTTCAATTGGTATTTTTTCACGTAGAGAAGACATGAAACCTTAAGGTAATAGATGAGATTTGTCAGCTTATTTTATAAACTACTTTGGATGCCGCATTTATACAGAGTGTGGACACCTATATAACTCAAAGCTCTTCTAGATGTATATTCTAATTTGGGATGCACATGTGGACCTTAATGTGGACCTATAAGCTTGAGAGTGTTGAGAGTGTGCTTGCTATAGGTTGATTCTTAACATGTGAAAGAATCTCACGGTCCAACACAATTTCGAACTTCTCAATTTATATGATGTGTTCTTTTTAGTTTGTTTGTCATTAAAAGAATAATAGAATAATACCTTTTATATTTGTAAATACTTTAACTTTCAACTTTCTATTTTACCCTAAGTTGATTTGCAACCACACAAATATCTATGGTTTGTTTTAGTCTTTTAGACCACAAGTTTCCAAAAGTCTTTTATTTCTTAAACTTCGTGAAAGTGTATCACACAAATTGAGTTAAAGAGGGTACAATTTGTGAAGCAATCTAATACATTTCAAGTCCATTATATTATTCAACCAAGGATAGCCTAAGCATAGATGACATCCTTTCAAAGGGTAGACTTTGCACCACATAACTTCCTTGTAGTCCCTTTTGGTGATAAGAACTCTTGCTGACTTTACAACCCATACTCTATTATATTCGTATGGCCCTTCATATCAAATCATGGGATTCCCAATTATTCCACCAAAGTTGGACTAATACACTTAGCACCAAGCACCAATGAGATCTACTTGAAGTGTATAGCTTCCAAACTAATTGATATCTACTATGAATTTGCACAAACTTCTTCCTTATGCCATTTTCTTCATAGTAGTATCCTAAGGAATATTCTTAAGGAGATAAAATATGCCTTCACTTTCCTCCAAAATTCATTTCCAATAGCTTGTCTATACTGAAAACATGACATGTGTGCATTGGAACAAGAAGCACAATGCATTGTATTCCTTCAAGTAGGAAATGTACATTCTCTTTCTCTCATCCAATGGTATCTACTAACCCCAGCATACTGACACACATCACTTCGGTTAGTATAATAAAGACACAAGACAATGTATATAATTCGCCTCTATCTTCATGGACATTTTCACAACTCCTCCCACTTCCATGGAAATTGTCATCATAAGACTTATAAAAGGCATATGGGAAGAAGATTTATACTTCAAGTCGTCTTCATCCTCATAGTGTGTAGAGTGAGAATCCTCATAATCTTCATCATGATGAATCATTGCAAGGTTCTTCTACCCCAACATCTTTCATATAAGATCTATAAGCACCATTCATTCTCACCTCCGAAATAGCAGCTCTTTATCTCCACTCAAGATTATGGCTATTATCATAGTCTCCGTAATCTCCATCATCATCATAATCATAGATCCATTGCTACAAGCATAGTCTCCTATGTCATCGTCACAAGGATCCGAAGCTATGGATGACATACTTCCTTATAGCTCCCTGTACCTACAAGATGAGCAAACAAGTTAGTAATCAAAGTTTCTTTTACTCGTATTTGCACTCTTTTATGATTGGCTAGCACCACAAAAATGTACTCACACTCTAGCCTTTTACCACTCTATGATTCGACCAAGGTTGCTATTCAATCTGATCAATCGCTTTTCAAGAGTCACAAACCAATCTTAAGGATAAAATGGATTCTTGTTAGATGAACAACAGAGAGACTCAATAATGACTAACAGACTTGAGCCAAGAAATTAACGACGAGGTTAAAACGAGAAAAGCGCACACAAGGAATTGGTACAAAAGAAATACAAATACAAGAACTAACTAATTACCAAGTAAGGATAATTACTTGAAGTAATTAGCTAAGAAATGAAGTAACAAGAACCTAAAGAAACCTAGAAATAAAGATGAAAACGTGTTGAAGAACGAATATGTGAATATGAAAAGGTGGAGTTGCAATCGCATCTAAGGGTATGCAACCTCACAACTAGGCTTCTCTCTTCATGGGATGCGACATCACAACTTGGAGATGCGACTTAGTATTAGGGAAGTACAAAACACACTTGACACATGCGTTCGTTTTATAAAACATATCTCAGAGATGTGACTTCACAACTTACTTCGTATTTTGGCCATATTTTTCACCTCCATTGCTTGGAGATGCGATGCACTTGCAATCGCAAGTCATGATGCAATGTCACATCTAAGATCGCATTTTGGTTCGGGGTTGAAGCTTTTTATCATGAAATCTCACTTAAAATTCGTGCATCCAACTTTTGGCTGATATTTTTTGATCCTTGACTTCCTTTTGGTCCACTTCACCTTGAAATTACCTCTTTTGGACCTTGAAACACTTTTCCAAACTTTTTGATTGGGGTTTTGGGTCAAACTTGTACTTTTTCTGTCTTCTTCTTAAACAAGATATGAAGAACACCAAGAACATTCAAATTTCAAACTTCAATTTTTCTTGGAATCCCTTCAAATTTCGGATTTAGCTTCTCCTCTAGTTAGAGAACAAACCCCAATACCTTTGAAGTCCAAATCCTCACTCAATCTTCAAGACCCATTTGCTTGTTCTTCAAGTTTTTCAACCCAACAAAGATGAAATCTCCAAAAAAACTCCAAACGGCTTGAAATTTCAAATCTAGACTCAAATAACACTAGATAATATTAATCTAGTGTCAAAAACAATAAACAAGAAGGATTTGAAACAAATTTTGATTTTCAAATTTAACCCTTTTTTTTCAGTAACAAACTCAAGACTAGATTTGTAAAAACAAATATATACTCATATCTAATACCAAATGATACAATGTTTAAATGTGAAACTAAAAGAAACCTTAAACTAAGAACAAGGAAAGTAAAACATAAAGAATGACACAAGATGGATAAGAATTAAGAACATGGTTATATATGACAACCAATACCCCCAATTACAAGATTCTAAAAAGCACAAATTCTATAAAAAATCAGGACACAAGAATGGGACTAATAGGCAACAATGTCTATGTTAAAGCCAAAACCTCCTACAAGAACACCAAACAAGCACCTATATTATAGAGACACACCTTAAAGAGGAATGATCCTCAAGCAAGCAATTCCATCAATATTTCAAGCAACAATGACCTTAGCCCCTTCTAGCCCTCTCAAGAGTGTACTCAATAATCTCACATCAAAATAATCTAAGTCTAAATGAGCTATTCTCACATGTTTATAGTTTAGGCTAGCTATTACATATAAGGCCCAAAAGTGGCACTTCAAAGAATTGCAAAAACAACCCAAATCTGACTACCCATGTAGTATGAAATGAAGCTTGTGGCATCGCATCTACCACTTGCGTTCACATCCTTCTACAACAACAACAACAACAACAACATACCTAGTGAAATCTTAGTAAGTGGAGTTTGGAGAGGGTAGAGTATACGCAGACCTTATCACTACATCGAAGAGGTAGAGAGGCTCTTCCGAAAAGACCCTCGGCTCAAGTGCCGCAAATCAAGCAGGTCACATCCTTCTACGCATCTCCAAAACAGTGAACCATGAAGTTTTAGGCTGAATGCGGCTTGAGTTGTGGTTGCATATACTTGGTAGCTCACTATATAGTGAGTGTGCATAATGTGATTGACGAGTGAGCTCTATGTACTCTCATTCGGAACTATCATAAGTCTAGTTTTCCCATCCAGGTGTAAGCATTGTTATTGCTTTTTGGTTATCACATTATTATGCTATGGTTATTGTTTTTGTCTTGTAGAATTTATATTGCTCTTCGTTTTTAGCCGTTATGTTATATCTATTATTTTTCTTTCTTACTTGGGGCGGGGCTGATACACTTGAGCGGAGGGTCTTTCGGAAATAACTTCTCTATCTCCATGAGGTAGTGGTAAGGTCTGCGTATACTCTACCCTCTGTACGCTATCCTCTCCGGACCCCACTTGTGGGATTTCACTGGGTATGTTGTTGTTGTTGTGAAAGCATTGTTACTATGCTTGGTCCATCTGCTGGAATGTGTTTAGTACTTTCTTGACATGGACTTAGAGAGCAACGCAATTTTTATTTTATTCTTTCTGTTCCTTCTTTCTCTTAGGGGAGGGAAGAATTGAGGACTGGGTGGGGTGAGAAAGGGGAGGTTGTGCTTCTTCAAAAGCCAAATTTGTGTAGTCCATTTGATGTGTTCCAGTTTAACATCTTTGTTTAATTATTTGAATATGGGTCTTGTCAAGTTATCCATGCAACTTGCTAGCAACTGAAATCATGTTGAAAGGATGGATTTTATCACTATTTGAGTCTCCTTCCTTTCTTTTTGTTGTTTGTTTGTATACATATGAAAAGGCGTTGTTCCAACTATAAATGACTGAGGCAGTATTAGCAGCCTATGGTTACACCAGTGAAAAATCTTTTTGAGTTAAATTTTGATTAATTATAATGCAAAAAGCTATTCTCATCTATCCTAGCCTTGGTGGACAGAGGTGGGAGGTGACATGTATTCCGTGGAATTGGTCCAGGTGCGTGAAAGATGGCCCGGACACCACGGTCATAAAAAAAAAGGTCGTCTTGTTAGTATTTCTTAATACCTTGATTCAAGTGTCCATCTGGTCATAATTTGAAGAAATTTTGGTATCCTTGCTGCAGTGAAGAGTAATTGAGATGATGTTTGTGTTCTCATTATTCATGTCCTATATTTGTTTTGAAAGGATAGAAACAAGATGTTAGCACTCTTCTCATTGTTCATTGTTCTACTTCTTAAGAATGAATTTCCTGTTTACGCCTTTATCCTGTTTCCCATGAGCCATGATTTATAATTCCCTCTTCCAGCTTCCCCTCTTATCAGAAGTATCCAACTTCCTCTTAGCTACTTTGAGCATGCGTGTTCGTTCGATTTTTAAGAATCATAGTCATCCTATGCTAGCATTTGGAGAAAATGCAACTACTTCTCCGAGTATATGGTCCTCACAAGGACTATTTTATTCCCCTCTAATTTTATGTCCGGGGGATGTGAAGCTATTCCATGTTCGCAAATTAATCTGCTTGATCCACAATTGTCCGAGGCAGGTCTGAAGTCATGTTTACAAGGAAACATTATTTGATGTAGTGTTGTACCTTGAGATATTCAGAACGCAGCAAATTTCCCTTTTGTTCTCCTCTTGCCGTTTCAAGCTTGAGGGTAGAACAAGTGATCATCTTTTCTCAAATATCTTCCTTTCTCCATTTTTCCCTTTTGTGGTCTGTTTTCCTTTGTTTTTTTTTTCATTTTCCTCCTCCTACTTGATCTCATTTACCTTAATCATCATTTGGGCAATGTTTCATGTTATTTCATCTCTGTTGTTTCTTTCTGTGCTTGGGGGTTACACTTTTTGCTTCCCGTTGTTAGCCTTCTCTTGTCCAGTTATTCTCCATGCCCTCCAGTCTAATCTTTGTTCCCTCAGGATTTATATGAACTTTTTGGTTTGACCTTTGGTTTCGTCTTTGTATCTGTACTTGAAGCCTACTTGGAGTCTCTCCCCCTCCCCGTCCCTGAAAAAAAAGGAAGGAAACCTGATTACCAAATGGATATCAAGCTAGAAGAAATGAAGAAACAGTAAGGCCATTAAATTTGGGTGTTACTTTTCAAAGAAAATGTAAAAAGAAAGGAAACGGGGAACTTGAGGAGCGATAAAGAATGTTCAAATTTGGAATGGCAGCTCTACTTTGTAGAGCCATTTACTAAAAGGTCAATGTAACGGAACATTGCATCTCGTACAAGTGTTACTTCGTGGATACTATTACTTGCGTTTTGTTTTATGTGATATAATTTTCTTAGGTGACTATCAAAAGTATCTTTAAAACAGACCGTCTGATCTTTTTATGTGGAAGTTTCTCATCATTTCCATTTTCCTTTAGTGACATAATGTGTTGGGATTTCATTTACATGGAAGTTTACTTCTTGAGGAGAAAATATATGGAAGGACGTGGGAAGATTATTTTTTGTAGATTGTAGTAACAATTTGAACTGCGGTGGAGAAACCTTAAGAACTTGTTGCGATTTATGAGGTGATATGGTGCTTTTGCATTCAGCTTAGAAGGCCAAAGATTGTTTCAAGATATGTTGGTTGTGCCCTAATCTTTCATCAGATGTCTTAGTGCCTAGTGCCTAGTGCCTAGTGCCTAGTGCCTAGTGCCTAGTGCCTGTTGGCTCAACCTATTTAAAATAGCTTATTAGTTAAAAAAAAATAAGTTGGTATTTCAACTTATTTTTTTTGGCCTATAAGTTGTTTTCAGCTTATAACTTGTTTTAAATAAGTTAAGTTATATATATCCAATTATTTTTTTAGATTTATTTTAAGCACAAAATAATTTTAAGTTGATTAGTCAAACACTCAAAAAAATTGAAAACAAACTTATAAGTTGTTGTATAAGCCAATCCAGGCTCTTATACCCCCTCGTGCATATTATATGCTAATTTAACTCTTATATTTAATCTAAAATAAATGATTTTACACTAGTGGGCTGGCTTAGTAATAATAATAAAATATCAAACAGGCATTATTTAGCTAGGTGTTCTAATGCAAACGTCTTACTCTGATATTGGCCTTACGAAAAAAAAAACTTTGCGTGTTATTAAATTGCTCAAAGAGTACCGCATGTTTATGTAGTAGTAGTTTGTAGTGTATCATAATGTTTTTGTTCGAGGTGGAAGAAAAGGAAGTCTACTTCCCAAGGCCTAGATAAAGACTGTACACCATTTTAATCCTTCCGTTGACTGTTTAATTTCACCTAAATTGTCAAAATTGTTAAAATTTTCTCGAAAAATGTCCTCCATTAATTGTACATAGTTATGAACAAAATCTTGGTCATATCCTAATTTTATTTTTGTCAAACTATATACGTTTTGAAACATTTATTTTCTATGCTTCGTAATTTATTGCTTACATATCATGTGTTAGTGTAGTAAAAAAGAAAAGAAGGAAAAATCAGAAAACCATTTGAGATCTGAAAACTTAAAAGATTTTATTCAAGAATTCTGGACAGAAAACTAATGAAAAGACTGGAACGAAATAATAATTATAGAGTACAAGATTTTGTCCTTACAATAAAGACATTATTTCTTTTGGTGGGTGTAGTAATTTACCAAGCCCTTATCTAGTAATTGGACTTTTCTGAAGCGTGTAATTTTGGTTCTTTTCTCGAATGTCTTTTGCGATTCTCTAGACTAGGGCTTGATGAATCATTTTGTTTGTTGTAGTCATGGGCAGAGCCACCTCACGTGAAAGGTGGAATAGTGCACATGTTTTATTGAAAAATTATATGATTTGTGAAGGTAAATTGTTTAGCTATTATGAATGTGTGTTTAATTTTGCATATCGTTAATACATTTTAGAAGGATATTGATACATTTCTTTGCAAAATTCTTACTCCACTATTGGTAATAGATTTTTCTGAAATAATTAATTACTTTACAACTGTAGAGATCGACTAACCTTGATATTTGCAGGTACTAATTCTTCCTTTCGATGCTGAGTTTATAGTTGATGTCGACGATTCCAGGAGACCATGCATGTCGTTTTGCCACGTGCACTACTAAAAACAGTGTCAGAACCAATTAAGAAAAATTGAGGGACCTAATGGCTCCTACTAACCGCATAGAAACTAACTTCATCCGTTGGTTGGACTATTTATTTTTTTTTGAAAATGTTCTAATAAAAGATTGTCGTAGTCCCTCGATTTTGTTTCGAGGAATTTCGTCTGTGAAATTATTTTGATTTACGTTGGTTAATTATACACCAAAATAATAATAACTAAATTGATAAACCATGTCAGTTTACCTTTAAAAAAAACATTGTAGGAACCGACATTGTTATATCTTAAAATAATAAAATTGTTTATTAATAAAATTACTTTTTAAACAGTAATTAAATAAATAAGTTCCTTTTTTAATTAAAATTCTACACTGTTCCTTGTTTTATTTGATATTTTTTTTAAAAAAGCTTAATCAGTCAAAATATGGTCAATTTTTTTAAGAACCCACAAATTGTTCGACTCAAATACTCAAAAAAAGAAACAAGAAACAAAACCACCTCCCCCAATCTTTCCGACAAAAAAAATCCTTCCACAGTCCCTCGACCCATGTTGCAAGATCAGAATATCCAAATACGATTAAAGAAGAGCTATTGCTAGCTAACGAAATTTAGGGCAAAAAGATAGATGATAGTTCTCATTACTTTCAAATTAGCTATTACAAGTGTATATATATATATATATCACTTTCCCAATTGGATATAATAGGAAATAATAACTTGCATCTGATACAATGTAACTAACTTATGAGTACTACCAGTAAGATATTTACTTTTGGGGCTTATTTGTAAATATTAAAAGTAACTAAAAGTACTTCTTCTTACTTATAACTATCATGTATACTTTAAAAGGCCGACGTACACCTTTCCTCGTATCAATCTATCCCTATTAGAAACCTTCCTTGACCTCAAGGAAAAAAAGAAGAAAATCTCACTAACACGACATGATAATCTTCCCAAGTGGTCAGTTCTGGTGGCAATTGAGTGCATTCCACCCTAACTTGAGTGATGGTGTAAGGTTCCGTGTATTTTGAAGGTTGGAATGTGTTATAATAAGGTAAAATAGAGGGAAAATGACTTTAGAGGATTTTTCGGACTCGTTTTTTGTTAGATGAAATTTTCAAGAAATGTCCAAAATAGAAGACTCTGCGACCAAGGCGCGTCGCAGATCTGTTCCCTATTAGTTCAAATTTGCCCGAGCTAAGCTCAAATCTGGCAAAAATTGAACTTCGCGAAAAAAATGAACTATGGGGGAGCACCTCCGCGTCGCGGACATGTTCCCGAAAAGTTCAAATTTACGCAAAAAGTTTCAATTATAAGTAAGGGCAACTTGTACAATTTCCTAAACATGTATAAATGGATTTGGACGAAATTTGGGGTTATTTTCCATCCTTTTTACTACCTAAAATCCTAGATTTCATCCCCCCTCCTTCCCAAATCATCACCAACAAATTCCTCTCAAACTAAAGGGTTTTAAGGCTCCCCATTGAAGACCAAACATTAAGATTACTTCAAGCTTCTCAAGATTTCTTCAATTCTTCTTCAAGCTTTACTCTAAGATACGTGAGTCTTTATCCATGTGTTCTTGCACCCATGGAACCCAAAATCCTTTTCAACTAAATTTCTTAATTTCAAGTAAGATTTTTTTATGGGTTGTTCTAAATTCTACTTAATAGCATGAATCATGATTTAACTAATGATTATTGCTCTATTTTGATGCAATATGATTTCAAATGCATAGATTGAAGGTTGAGAAGTATTTTCTCTACTTAGTTACTTAAAGGTTTTTGAGATTCATGGTGGGTTATTTAAATCATAATTTTAATTGATGAATTTCATAGTGTTTATGCATAATTTTATTTACATACATGTTTGAAAGTTGAAGTGTGTAAGACCTCGGAAGTCGAAAATTTGGAGCCAAAGAGAAATTCCTCAAAATGTTGACAGAATACAGGACTACTACTCACTCTAAGATTCGTAGAGGTTTCTACGACTCATAGAAACAAATTGTAAGGGGAGTCTTTGCACTTGTTCAGGACTAAAACTTGTAGAAACGAATCGTAAGGGGATGACTCGTACAAGAACTTCAGAGGCTCAGTAAATTGCAGGTTTTCAAGACCTGCAGGATGGATGGTTTTGACGACTCGTAAGGATGTTCGTAAGAAAACATTAGAGGCTCTGAAAATCATACTTTCTTCAGGCTTGCACTACGATTCAAGTCTACTAGTCATAGACTTGAGGCGACTCATAAAAGTGGATTCGGAGGTTCAAAATTTAGTTTAATGAAGGGCAATTTTATCTTTTTTCAAAGTTCGGTTCAATGTATCTAGACACTATTATGGCCAAGTTCAAGCCTATAATTATCCAAACCTTTGAAATTTCCTTTATTCAAAATCATTCTTCAAAATTCTCCTAAGGCAAGATCACAAATCCTCTCAAGCTCTCCTTCAAATTTAAAGCTAGGGTTTCAAGTTCATCAATGTTCTTCTTCAATTTTGAGTAGAATCCACCAAGGTATGTGGGGATTGATCCATGGGTTCCTTTCACCCATAGAGTCCTAAGGTTTCCTCAATTTTTAATTGTCAATTAACCCTAGTTTTGATGAATTGCATTGGGCTGTTTCAATTCCATATTTAATTGTTTCCAATAATTATTTGTAATGACCCTCAAGATCATTTTCATCTTTTTTGATATTTTTAGCATTTAGAGCCTTCTTTTAGCGACCCCAAGTCATTTATGACTTATTGGTACTGACAGTTCGGTTGTCTGGTTGTTCGTTTGGGTTTTATTCCCGTTTCCCTATTTTGGAACTCTTGGAGCTTGAACAATTGACTTCGGTCAAAACTCCAGTAAGATGACCTCAGAATGGAATTCTGAAGGTTTCATCAACTTTGAAATGACCAAATTAGGCTAGTAGCATATTCAGCACGAGCATCGAGGCAATCAGTGCGAGTTTAAGGCCATTTGGTGCTTTAGTATTTTAAATTTAGCCTAACGTTGACTTCGATCAACATTCTTGAAACATGCTCGAATTGAAAATTTCGTTAGTGTAGTTAGCTCCGAAATATCGAGTTGGGTGTAGAACCATCCTTCGTTCGTGTCTCGAGGCTTTTGATCTCATTTTGAGCCCTCTTGTGGAATTGGCAAAAATTATGCTTGGGTGTGGGACCCATATTGTTTTTGAGATGACTTCAGATGGAAATTTCAACTGCACCAGGGTAGCATAATCCATTTGCGCACACGGGGTCCAGAATGAATTTTGAACCCCCATCGGAGAATCCCAAATTCCCTTGGCCTTAACTGATGTAGGAATGCTGGTGCGACGCGTTCGCGGGACTCTTGGCCGCGTTTGTGGAAGTGTGACAGCGAAGCCTTTAAGTTCATGGGCACTTCGCCAGGTTCGCGGAGGGACAACCCCTAGACCTCTAGATTCGCGGAGGGTTAGCATGCTTGACCTCCGCATTTGCAGGCTTGTCTCTGCGTTCGCAGGCTTGTATCCTCATTCGCGGGATTGTCTCCGCGTTCATGGAGAAAAAATGAGGCCTGACAGTGGTCTTTCAATAGACCTGTTCAGCAGCCAAGTCTCATTTCGAGACTTGACATTCTTGGGGTTTTTTTTAGAGCAATTCTCAACCAAAATTCGTGATTCTTGTTCCGGTGAGTTGAAAATTCTTGTGGAAACATTTTTAGACCCTGCCTCATCCTAAAAATCTTGTAAGTTCCGCGTAAATTCGTTGTTTCCTTGTATTTTTGACTATTCTAGGGCTTGAAATTGGTGGGGTTGTTTTAAGCTCTTTCGGTGCTCGAAATGTGCCCATTTTTGGGGCACAAGTTCCTTGAGCTATTTGGTACCTTGTGATGAAGTTGATTTTTTGATTTCTGTGCAGGTCCCATAGTCTTGTTTTAGACCCAATTTTGGGTTTGTCTTTGAAAAATATAATTTTAGTGTCAAAACATTCGTATTGACGAGGTGATCAATATTTTGATATCGTGGAGGCACTTGAAGTTATTTTTGGGGAGAAAAGCTACCGAGAAGTGGACTTGGAGCGCGCGTATTCGGGTTCGAGGGAGGCTACAGTCTCTTTTCATTTGATTGAGCTTTATAAGGTATTGTGTAGTATAATTTACTTGTGGTTTGAAGTGTACGTGACAGGTTAGGCTTGATTCATAGATTTTTAGTTCTTTGTCCCGGTGTGATCCTTAGGCTAGGTTGCCTTTATGATATTTCCCGTCTAATTGGTAAGCTAATTAATTATGCCTTAGTTTGTCCTTGATTAACCTATTTTAGGCGACTTGTTCATTGTTTATGATGATTGGCAGATTTGTACCTTAGACTTGAGGTTTGAATTAATCCATAGTTGTTATAACTATTGTTGGCGGAGGTTTAGGAGACTTAGTTTCTTCATTATTTAGTACACTTGCGTTGGAGCCTTGGTGTAGTGATTTCCACCCGGTTAGGTTTGTGAATTACTATTGGACTCTATTTCTAGATTTAGAGTTAGAATCCCCTATGGTTTTCTATTGTCATTTGACGAGGCTATCTGTGGTTATGAATCTCGAAGTGATATTCTCCAGATGGATCTGGGGGTATTGATTGACTAGTTGAGCACTTGTTTCCTTATTCCTCCTCCTTGTTACCTAGTTAGGGTTGAGTTCCCTGTTGGGACTTATGTTTGAGTTAGAGGAGTGGAGTTGAGCTTCAGGCCTTGATTTGAGGTCGGTTGTATTTGTGAGCCCTGTTATATGCTCTAGAGGGTAGGGTGATTGTGAAGTCATTATTGTATGTGATTGTGCATGTTTTTTAGATGCTGGTGATGACATACATTGCATTGGATCATTATTTTCTCACATATGTAGTCAACCCCAGTACATGCATTGGTTCTAGCATTGATTTGAGAAAGCTGGGTTGTAACCCAAACTATTTTATATTGATTTTTGAATGAGGGGTCGTACTACCTTTTTACTACTATTTCAGTCGACTGAAGGCATCAAGGATGCGCTCATTTTATTATACTTATTCAAGGCATCGAGGATGCACTCCATTTATGATATTGATTCAAGGCATCAATGATGCGTTCATGTTACAGATTGAGATAAGACCCAGATTGGGACAAGGTGGTGTATAGAGGCATTCCCGAGCCCCCCTTGGCGATCCCATAAAGGCGCATGGTTCGTACTTCCTGGATGGGACAGGAACTAGGTGTATATATATTGGTATAAGGTATTGGGCATCGATGATACTATTGGTTTTGCTGCATTACTTTCATGCACATATGCATTATCTATCACCAGCATAGTTGTTTGTACCTATCGGTAGTATGGGATGCCATACAGGTTTACCTATTTGTGAGTGAACTTCCCGAGCACACAGGGGCTCAGGAGGTATTGTCTTGCTATTTGCAAACTTGTGGCAGTATAAAGGGTAGTTTTTTATTTGATGGTAGTTATTGACCTTGTTCTTACTTATCTATCTTTTGTACAGGGATTTAGTTGATACGGTCCTTTGGGCCTTTATGTGATATCTGTGCTTACATCTGTTAGTAGGTTGTCATTTAGTTGTCTCCTCTTCATAGTGTGTTGTGTTTAGGTCTTGGGCTGGCGCCACTAGGTACGTCTTTTGTTTCCTCGATTGTTTCCTATCTCCCCCCTTTATCAGATGTTCTTATTGTAGGATTTCCTATTATTCTTGTTAGTTACTTGTGATATACACTCCCTGCTTACATGTTCTTTATACTTGCTTTATCTTTGGAGCTCAGTCAGCCGATGCCTTCTAAGTGCCACTTGTTGGTACTCATACTACACCTCTTTACCCTGCAGATCATAGTACAGGTTTTCACTACTGATTTGGATATCGTACGGAATAAATCTTATATTTTGGAAGCTTGGGTGAGCTCTTGGCGTTTAGAGTTACTTATCTCCTTCTATGATGGACTTGGACCAGTCTTTATTTCATATTCAGAAATAGTCTATATTACTATTATTATTATTATTATTATTATTATATATGTATAAATATTATACATCCTTATTTAGTCTAGTGTCTTGACTACCGACTAATACTAGGTCTTGGGGATTAACTTGTTGTATTGTTATTATTCTTCTTTTCTCATTATTATTATTATTATTATTATTATTATTATTATTATTATTATTATTATTATTATTATTATTGTTATTATTATTCGGTTCTTTTCTTCCGCTTATGATGGTCCGTTGCCTATGGTTCTGGACTGTGGGTTAGGCTTACCTATTGGTGCATTGATAGTATGTGCCATCATGACTTGAAAAATTGGGTTGTGATAGAGTGGTATCAAATCTTAGGTTCGTCGGTATAAGAGCAAGTGCCTAGTAGATTCCTACGGATCGACGCGGAGACGTCCGTGTTCTATCTTCAGTAGGCTATAAAGTGTTTTAGGGAAACTCCATTTTTGATTCTTGATCATGAGAAATTTCCTTGATCAACCTCTAAACACTTTCTTGGAATTCATTCCTCCTTAGATAGACAATACGGGCTTTCTAATGGGCATGGCTAGAGCATCAGTACATACTACCCAAGATTCGGCAGTTTCTATGAACACCTCGATTGCTTTGGATCCAGTGTTGGAGATTCAGTATCTCGATGGGCATACACCACAAGTAGGTGTGGTTTTGGGTGCATCGAGCGATTCTCATCCTAGAGTTGGATTTGTAGATCCTCAGCAGGGTTCTTTATCGGTCTCTGAGTATGTGATGGAGTTCCTAGATAGGACAGGGGATGTTCCTACAATGTTTCCTATGGAGCGAGACATGATTAAGTGATTTATTGAGGGATTGATTTTGCCACTTCGTTTAGCATCACAACACTTGATAGAAGTGGGGTCTACTTTTCCCCAAGTTATCAGTTATGTGAGGTTTATGGAGCATGCATGTATGGAGACTTATAAAGGTAGAGGTAGGAGATCCCACTATCAGTGTAATAGAGGTAACACCCCACTTTGAGGTAGGCATCATCCTAGTGAGAGTCAGCCTCACCCTCGACCTATCAAACCCATGGCGGGAGCACCTTAGGTTCCAGATGATCCAGTGATAGATTATGGTACTTACTATGTATAGAGTTCACGACAGATATCGCAGGGTTTGCTATTTGGTTATTCAGGTTTGGGGCTCATACTAATTCAGCTGGTTCATCTCAGTGGGATGCATTTAGTGGAAAGTTCTATATATACGATGAGTTTGGGCATCTGGCTAGGGAGTGTCATATAGTCACACATCACAAGCGACAAGCTCGACAGAATCAGATTCATAGGGCACAGGGACAGTCAATTAGAGATCATTCGGAATTAAAACATAAGAAACTTCAGAGGTTGTTCCCTCGGTGTTGCAGTTAGTGGTACAGGTGTTCCGTTCGAGGCCAGATGCATTCCATTCCATGCTTCTTCAGTTCAGACAGAAGATGAGGCTTCGAGTATCAATCGAATTTGCGTAAATGTTTTTTGTAGGACCTTCCTTGCTTGTAGTGCTTGGGTGTTGGGGTCTTTGTACCCATCAATGATTATTTGTCTTGTTAAATCCATCTTCCTATTCTAGTAATTACCCTACTTAGACTTATATGAGCATGCTTACTTTGCCTGATTACTTGCTTATTGTTTGCTATGACGTCTTTATTTGAAATTATGTGTATGTATTTATTTTCCCTAGGTGATTTCTTTTAGTAGTGGATCATATTGGTTTTATTGTTATGTGGCAGTAGTGGTAGAGTTATACCTTGTGGATGTTGGGCTTAGTTGACTACTTTGGTGAACTTTTATTAGCTATTCTAGAGTTTTCTGGGCTTAATCTTTCCCCTCTCTAGTTGCCCAGTATGATTAGCTAATGTGAGGTTGCTGTCGAGAGAAGGATGTGTCAGTAGTTGTTGCCCTTGTGGTCTTTTAGAAATCTTATTCACCGATTAATTCTTTGTTTGACTTTTTATTCTTAGTTCCTTGGGTGGCTGAGTTAAGGTTTGATCCTTTAAATTGGCTGGATTGTCTCTCCATGGGGAGTTCGATGGTTAAGTTATTGATTCAGATGATTATGTAATATGGTATCAGAAGGCTATATTGGAGTTGGAAAGGCTAGAAGTGGAATTTGCTTGTTTATTCTAAGTATGGTGATATTTCAACTTGAAGCGTCCTGTAAAAAGGGTTCTTTTGGATTCATGGAAATTGTGGCCTTCTTGTTCTTATAACCGACCAACAAGTAGCGGGAAGCAATGATTGTAGAGTGAGAGCATTCATATTGACGAGTCTTGATTTATCATAATCGCTTTGGTGTGCTCTTGAGATGAACAGACTTTTAGGTGGTTGGTCAATATTTTTTGGAAATTTCAATTGTAGGCTCATTTTACCTTACAACCAGGACTAACTTCAATCTCGGTGATTTCATGTTGTGCCTTAGTTCTGCCAGTAAATTCAACGGGTGTGTCAATGGTTCAACGAGTTAAATTGTTGGATTAGGACTTTTGTGGTGGTGTGCTTTGACTAATTCAGACTTTAGCTCCCATGAACGAATGGAATTTCTCTTAGAAAGCTCAGCCGCAAGATGAAGTCAAAGTAATTTATGGTATCATCTCTTAGTTTCTTGTTAAGGGTGCGAAGTTCGCGTGTGTCATTGTGGTTATCTGGTAGTGTACTTTGCAGTGGTTCAACTTCATTTGGGTTGATCTATTTAATCGCTACTTGCCGGCTTAGCTTTTCTTGAGTTTGGGTGGTTAGTCAAACTTGCACTAGCGGGTTGGCTTGTGGTATTTACTGTGGTGGTTCGGTTCCATTGGGTCACTTTTGGCAGGTTTAGTATGTGAACAAATTGCTTATTGGGTCAGTTTGGCTCCTGGATTGGTGATTTACTCAAATTTTCAATCGTGGAGTGGTACATAGACTCATGGCATCAATTTCCATTTATTTTGAGTTAGATCCTCTTGTTGGTTCTTTTCTAGAAGCTCCACTAGTAGTGAAGTGACATTGGAGTTGGTCTCAGTGCGGTCTTTCCTCCTGTGGATTTGGTTGCCCTTTAAGCGTCCGTTTTAGTTGTGAAAGGTAGGTTTTAGACTCAAGTTATTGGTTTTAGGAGTCATTGGGTTAGAACTTTGGGCTTGTGTCCTGGGTTGAGTTGCTTATGTTGAGTTCTTGCTACTCTTTGATGTTCAAGTGGTGTTTGCATATCCTTTGTGGTTATAGGGCAAAATGTTCAGAAGGTATTGGGAGCTGTTACTGTGGTTTAGATTGGGAAAGATGTCCATGATGACTAAAGATCTTTAGTTTGGAGTATAAAGAAAGAAAAGTGAAATTTGGGAAACTTCTTGTTAGCTTGAGTCCTAGGATAGCATGCCCGACTCGAGAAGGTACCTGTAGGTTTGGCGGAGCTTGTGGGCCTAGCTTTCTAATCTTTTCGTGCCCTTGGGTTCTTTTCTATCCTTTGACTATCGAAGGCAAAAGTTATTTTAGTAGTGGATGTTGTAATGATCCTCAAGGTCATTTTTATCTTTTTTGATATTTTCAGCATTTAGAGCCTTTCTGTAGCGACTCCAAGTCATTTATGACTTACTGACACTGACAATTCGGTTGCCTGGTCGTTCGTTTGGATTTATGCCCATTTTCCTATTTTGGAACTATTGCAGCTTAAATAATTAAATTAGGTCAAAACTCTAGGAACACGACCTCATAATGAAATTCCTATGATTCCATCAGCTCTGAAATGGAAAAATTAGGTTAGTAGCATGGTCGGCACAAGCATCAAGGCAATCGATGTAAGTTTAAGGTTATTTGGCACTTTAGTCTTTGAAATTTGGCCTAAAGTTGACTTCGATCAACATTCTTGGAAAATGTGGTCGGATTGAAATTTCATCAATGTGGTTAGCTTCGGAATGTTGAGTATACGTCGAGCTTAAGTAGCAAGGAATGCATAGGTTCTTGAAGTAAGACGAGATTATGGACCTACGGAAGGGAAATAAGGAAACGACGCGCCTACTCAAAGCAAGTAGGTGATACACCTACTTAGTCTTAAGTAGGTGATGCAACAACTTGGGGTGGACCCCATGCTACCACGTGGTAGCGTATGATTGGTTGCATAAAGTGAGGTGGCACCCTAGGGGGATGCCACGTGTCGCCCCTAGGGGATGCCATGTGTCACATCCTAGGGAAGGCTATATATACTTAGTCTTATGACTAAGTCTTCATTTTCCATCTTTTTTACACTTAGAAAAAAGATGAGAAACATGGAGGAAGAGAGAAAGGAGCTACGACAGCCATGGCTTTGAGGTAAGTTCCCCGATTTCTTTCCGTGAATTAATTATTTAAGGTATCCTACGGTGATATGACGATTTCTAACAACATAAAATTTATCGTTTGGGCAATGAGGAGGTTTTTGTTCTTGTTAACAAACCCGTTTTTAAAGGGGACTGCTTTTAGTAATACTAGTATAACTCCTTGTGTAAAGCTTTGTTTTGAGTGATTCAAGATGTTTTGGAAATATATTTCATAGGGATATAACTTTTATTTAGACTTAAAAACCCAGTTCTGCTTTTATCTACTCAGAAAAGGATGATGAAGTATAGGTGAGGTGCTTCCCAGATATCGTTTTAGAAATTCTACACGGACTACTGTTGGTATTTTGGGCATATCGTTTTGTACAAAATTACTGTAGGGGTGATTCAAAACTTTATGCGACCCTAAGACATATGTATATAACTTTCATTAAGGCCACAAATCCTGTTTCCTTCAATTACCCCTTCAAAACTAAGCGACAATACAAGACAGTAGGCTGTCCAGAATTCACGTTTTGATAGCTTTGGCGAGTTTTGGCCAATTTTGGGAAAGATAAGGTCTTTCCTTTCAATTTAAAGTTTATGGTGTTGTTATATGGTGTATTACACCCCTTGTATGCTGCTGGAAGTTTAAGAATGTCATAGAAATGCTCGACGTTCGAAATAAACTAAATTGGAATCGCTATAGTTAAATTGTAGTCAGAATGAGGCATTGTGCGTGTGGGGGATGCTGTAGGTGTGTGGTGGTGTTTTTCAGGGCCTAAAAGTGTTCTAAAATAGGTGGGGAAGCTGCTGGTTGAAGCCACGCGACCCCCCGCTTTGTACGGTTAAAGGTTCTGCAAAATTGAAACTAGAAACCCTATTTTGGTTGTGTAATTTCGAGCGAGTCGTTTGGAGTTTATGTTGTATAAGGTTGATGTGAATTGTATATATATATGCTACAAGTTATTGTTTTTGGTTGGCTGTAGCTATTAGGAGTATAATTGGAAATTCGGATGGGGCACATTATAGTGGAGATGCTGCCCAATTTTTGTTAACTCTTTAACTAGTTAAGGAACTAGTCGAGAAGGCGAGCGAGGAAATGAATGCTGTGAATACTCGTAGGTAATATAAGATGCTGGAAAAGTCTAAGGTGGTTGATATTTGTATTGATTCCATGTTAAATAGGTTTGGAGGACGGCGATGAGAACGTGATTAAAAGAAGTCCGTAAAAGGTATGTAAAGCTATTCCTTCTTTTGACATGTTTTGGTAAAAGTATGTAAAGCCTATCTGTTCTTTCTTTTGGGGATGTCCTAGATCTATGTGACAAGTGATATGTGTATGAAGCTTGGGGTAACTCTATTCATCAGCTCTGAACATGATTCATGATTCATAATTCGTGTTCACTGTTGAATGTTAAGACTCTTAAAGTAGTTAAGCTTCCATTCCTCAAGTCTTCTATATGCTGAGAAGTAGTGTATGTAAAGTTATTCTTCCTCTCTTTTGGAATGACTTAGATGTAAGTATTATGTATATGAAGTTTGAAGTTATTCCACTCTTAAAACTCTGAGGGTGAGTTAAGACTCTTGTTCACTTCCTACTGATTAGAACTCCTGTAACAAGTTGAGTCATTACTATTCAAGTCTTCCATGTGATAGGAAGTGGTGCGTGTAAAGCTTGTCTTTTCCTGCTTCTAGAAAGACTATGGATTTGGATATAGTCCCATTTATAGATTCTGGTTGTAACTCATGACTTGTACCTACTTTTGAATGATAAAGGACTTGAAGTAGTTGAACTACGACCCTTGAGCCTCCTATAGGTTGAATAGTATTGGGATGTGTAAGCTCCTATACCTAGGGGCTCTTGATCATGCTTTATGATGATATCTAAGGGATGTTTGATATGTTACAGAGTTTTGCGTGCACGTATATGCATTATGATATATATATGGATCGGACCGAACGTACCTCGGCATATTTTGCTATGTAAGGATCGGGTCGTACGTTCCACGACAGGTTATGTATTATACGGATCGGGCCATCGTACCTCGACATTATTATCCATTATACGGATCGGGCCGTCGTACCTCGACATCATCATGTAATATATGGATCGGGCCATTGTACCTCGACATTATCATATGAAATATGGATCGGGCCATCGTTCCTCGGCATTATTACACCAATATAGATCGGGTCATCGTTCCTCGGCATGTGCTTGCTATATATATGGATCGGGATGTACGTTCCACAGTGCTAAAAATATGCATATACCTATCATGATAGATGATGTATTTGTGATACTGACTCCCCGAATGGGACGGATACGGTACGTGATATTGGTATACAGGAATTTATTTTATGAGATGCAGGTACAGTACCCTATTAAATGCTATACTTGGTTTCCTGCATCCCTGTTTCAGTTGTTATCTCAGTTATGTATGCTTATATACTCAGTACATGTATCGTATTGACCCCCCTTCCTTTAGGGGGCTGCATTTCATGCCTGCAGGTACAAATGTTCATTTCAAAGATCCGCCAGCTTAGGATTTCCACTCAACTATGTTGGAAGTGCTCCACTATTTCGGAGCCTGGCTTTTGGGTACTGGTCCTGCGATATATATATTTGTTTATGCAGGGGTACGGCGGGGGCCCTGTCCCGCCATATGTTATTATTCCTATTCTTAGAGGTCTGTAGACATATGTGTGTGGGTTATTTAGGAGTTTATTTCGGTTATGCCTATGCGATATATTGTAAAAGCTATTATGTGGTGGCAGCCTTGTCGGCTGGCTTTCCCTTTCATGATATGATGTAAATGAAAGAGCCTACACGTGTATG